>NW_028227330.1:20000-65000 GCF_978045245.1 Mus caroli | reverse complement strand
GCCAGACTGCCATGCACTAAGAATTCCACTACTTCTGCCTCCCAGTTGATGAGAATCGAGGAAAGGGCCACCATTTTGAGTAAAAACTTAAGTCTTAAAATCCAAAAATAAAACCTTATATTAAAAAACTAATAATACTTAAAAACACTGAAATAAAAAAAAAAAAAAAACTACCAAAAAAAGGCCAAAAACGCTAAAAGGAAAAAAAAAAATTGTAGAGCCTTAAAAAAAAAAAAAAAAAAAAAACAAACAAATACCTAAAACACTCTAAAATATTAAATAAATATAAAAATAAAAACAAACAAACAAAAAAACCCTAAAGTTACACTAGAATCCTGAAAGACAAGAAACAAAAAAAAACAAAAACAAAAACAAAAACAAAAAACATCAAAACTCTAAAACAATCTTCTAAATAACCTAAAGAAAAACACTAAAATTATTTAAAAAAAAGAAAAAAAAGAAAAAAATATACACAAGAACAACAAAAAGAGCCTAAAAAAATTTTTTTTTGAGTTTTTCTGTTTTTGAGTTTTGAGAGACTGTGTTTAGCTATGTACCTCTGGCTGTCCGGCAGCTCCCTCTGTATACTATGCTGGTCTCAAACTCAAAAGTCCACCTACATCTGCCTCCCGATTGCTGGGATTTAAAGCATGTGCCACCATTGCCTGGCAACCATATAATAATCCGCAAATATAAAACCCTAATTAAAAAAAAATCGAGGACAACAACAACAACAACAAAATACCCCTAAGAAATAGAGTAAAATGCTAAACAATAAATAAATAAAATAAAGCCTAAATTAAACCCCCAACCCTAAAGTACATTAAAATCCTTAAAAAATGAGGAAAAACACTAAAAATATTCTAAAAGCCTGACAACCAAAAAAACTCTAAAACACTCTTCTAAAAATTCTTCAAACCCTAAATAATAACCCTAAATTTTAAAAATTCTAAATTAAGTTGCTGGCAACACTAAAACTCTTAAACTCACAATATACAACCCTCGAATTAAAAAGAAAAACTCAAGAACACACACACAAAAACTAAATAAAACAGTAAAGTGCTAAAAAATAAGTCCCTTAAACCTCGTAAGAACCAGAAATCACTAAAACAACCTAAAGTCCTTTAAAAATTATAGAAAAAGCTCTAAACATACACTATAACACTTAAAACCAAACAAAATTCTAAAATACTCTTCTAAAAACCCTAAAACACCTAAAAAAAAACTAATATTAAAAAAAAGAACCACACAATAAGCCAAAAATATCCATAAAGTACTTTTCTTTCAGTCTTTCCTTTCAGTCTTTCCTTTCTTTGTTTTCTTTCTTTCTTTCTTTGTTTCTTTCTTTGTTTCTTTCTTTGTTTCTTTCTTTCTTCTTTCTTTCTTTCTTTCTTTCTTTCTTTCTTTCTTTCTTTCTTTCTTTCTTTTTGTGTGTGTGTGTGTGTGTGTGTTTCCTGACTTGGTTTCTCTGTGTATCCCTACCTGTCCTGGAGATGCTTCTGTAGAAGAGGCTGACCTCAAACTCGGAAATCCACCAGCCTCTGCCTCCCAAGATTGTGATTTAAGGCATGGGCCACCACTGCCTGGCAACTCTAAAACTTTTAAACCCCAAAATTAAAACCCTAAAATTAAAAATAGAAGAAGAAGAACAAGAACCACCACCACCAAAACAGCAACAACAACAACAACAAAAAAAACCTAAGAAGAACAGAAAAATGCTAAAATAATAATAAATAAATAAATAAATAAATAAATAAATAAATAAATAAATAAATAATAAAGCCTAAATAAAACCCCAAAACCCTAAAACACACTAAAATGGTTTTTAAAGCCAAAAAAAAAAAAAAAATTGGCTGGCAACACTAAAGCTCTTAAACTCAAAATATACAAACTTAAAATGAAAAAAATAAAACAAAACTCAAGAACACACTCAAACCCTAAATAAAACACTAAAATGCTTTAAAAAAATCACTTAAACCTATTAAGAACCAAAAATTACTAAAAGACCCTAACATCCTTTTAAAAATATAGAATAAACTCTAAACATATACTAAAACCCTGAATACCAAAGTACCTCAAAAGCATTCTTCTATAACCCTGCAAAACCATTTAAAAAAACCTTAAATTCTAAAAAAAACATGAACACAAAAATAAACATACAACTTTTTGTTTGTTTGTTTGTTTTTGTTTTTTGAGACAGTGTTTCAGTGTGGCTGTCCTGGAACTCACTTTGTAAACCAGGCTGACCTCAAACTCAGAAATCCAATACCTCAGCCTCTCTCTCTCAAGTGTGGGATTAAAGGCATGCACCACCACTGTCTGACAAGAGTAAAACATAAACTGCAAAATAAAACTCTAAAATTTTCAAAAAGTCTTTTCAAAAAAAAAAAATAAAAAACAAAAACAAAACAGAAAAAAAAACTAAAAAAAGTTTTGTAAAACCCTAAAAAGGAACCCGTAAAGCCTAAAAAAAAAAAAAAAAAAAAAAAAACCAACCCAAAACACCATAAAATCCATTAAAAGAAAAAAAAAAAAAAAAAAAAAAAAACAGAAAGAAAAACCACTAATATACACTAAAACTTTAAAAAAAAAAAACTCTGAACACTCATCTTAAAAAATTACACTGAAATTCTTTTCTTTCTTCCTTTCTTCTTCTTCTTTTTTTTTTTTTTTCATTTTTTTGTTTATGAGACTGGGTTTCTCTGTGTATCCCTGGCTTTCCTGGAAGTCACTCTGCCACATTTCTGGCAAACATAAAACAATGAAACACCAATATTAAAACCCTAAAATTAAAAAAAAATATATTCAAGCAAAACAACAAAAACTCTTCTAAAAACACTAAATTCCTCAAAAAAAATAAAAATAAAAATAAAAAAATAAAAAAACTAAAATTCTAAAGAACATACATCAAAAGCCAAAAAATGTCCCTAAAATTCTTTTCATTCTTTCTTCCTTAAATTCTAAAAAAACATGAACACAAAAATAACCATAGAATTTTTTTTTTTTTTGAGACTGGGTTTCTCTGTGTATGATTGGCTACACCTAAACCCTGAACTCCCCTCAATAAAATCCCTAAATATTTGTAAAAAAAAATAAAATAAAATATCTTAAAACCCTGAATAAGAACATGAAACCCTAAAAAGAACCATAAGAACCTAAAAAAAACCCTCAAAATTCTTTAAAAATACTCAAAAATCCTAACAAAAAGACCAAAAAAACCCCCATAAAACCTTAAAAAAGGTCCTGAAATAATTAAAGAAATCCCTCAAGACTTAAAAAAAAAATTAAAGAAAGTCCTTTAAAAAAACCTGAAAAGACCCTAAAAACCTAAAAAAGAAAACATTGATATTTTAAAAAATCAACAAAAACACTTTAAAAAAAAAACTATATAATTATTTAAAAAAAAGAACCTAAAAGGACCTAAAACCCTAGCAAAATATCCCAAAATTCTAAAACAACAACAAAAAACACTACAAGGACTGAGAAACCCAAAAACGCTTAAAAAAAAAAAAAAAAAAAAAAATCAACAAAAAAACAACAACAAAAAAATCCCTTAAAAAATAATAATAAAACCTAAAAAATTCCTAAAATCCTTTAAAAACCCTAAAAAACCCTAAAATACCTTAAAATCTAAAAGAAATCAAGAAACTTCAAAAAAAAAAAAAAAACATAAAATTGAACCTCAAAAACACCTAAGACCCTAAAACACAATAAGACCCCAATTTTTATTTTTTTTTTGTTTTTTGGTTTTTGGTTTTTTTTTTTTTTTGGTGGCTAATAGTTCTTAATACTTTTTTTTTAATTAGGTATTTTCTTCATTTACATTTCAAATGCTATACCAAATATCTCAAATACCCTCCCCCCCAGTCCCCTACCCACCCACTCCCACCTCTTGGCCCTGGCATTCCCCTGTACTGAGGCATGTAAAGTTTGCAAGACCAATGGGCCTCTCTTTCCTCTGATGGCCAAAAGTTTTTAAAATCATAAAAAACCTAAAAACCCTAAATAAAAACAATAAGGACATCAAAAATCACCCTCAAAACCCTAAAATATCTAAAATACTTAAAACACCCTAAAATTAACCTAAAACCTAAATAAATAAATAAATAAATAAAAAAGAAAGAAAGAAAACCCAGAAAAACCTTAGGTTCTTTAAACAAACACCAAAAGATCCCTAAAAAGCTAAGTACAAAAACAAAAAGAATAGAAATAAAATAAAGCAAAACAAAAAAAAATAAAATAAAATAAAATAAAACAAAAAACCCTAAAATACTTTTTTTTTTTTTTTTTTTTTTTTTTTGGTTTTTGGAGACTGTTTCTTTTTGTAGCTCTAGCTTTCCTGGAACTCACTCTCAAGACCAGGCTGGCCTCAAACTCAGAAATCTGTCTGCTTCTGCGTCCCAAGTGCTGGGATTAAATGTACGGGCCATCACTGCCCGGCAACCTTAAAATACTTAATAAACACTTTTTAAAATAAAAAAAACTACAATTCAAAAAAAAAAAAAAAAAAGCAAGAAATCTTATAAGACCCCCAAAATTCTAAACCCCTAAAAATTGCCCGAAAATTCAACAAAACCTCAAGAACCCTAAAAAGACCCCAAAAATTATAAAACCATAAAAAAGACCCTATGGCATTAAAAAATTGCCCAAACATTGAGAAAAATCCTAAAATCATCTTTTAAAGGAAAGAATCCTTAAGAAAATAAAATAAAAGCATAAAATGAAATAAAAATAAAATCCTTAATAAAAAAATTTTAAAAACGTAAAAAAAACCTCAAAAATTCTAATTTTTTAATAACCCTTAAACAACTTAAAATAATATTAAAAAATCTCTAGAACCCTAAAAAGACACAAAAAATCCTTAACCTTAAAAAACCATACAATGTTAAAAGTGATCCTTCTAGAAACCTAAAAAGCTGTAAAACTAAAGCTCAAAAATCTAAAAATAAAAACTTAAAAAAAAATTGTTAGAAAAACCATAAACGAACCCTAAATTACTAAAACACCCTAAAATCCTTTTTAAAAAACTAAAAAAATGCCCTAAAACACTAAAAAAAAATCAACCCTGAAAAAATCAAGAACTCTAAAAAGATTGTGCCAGAATTCCTAAAACCATAAAAATCCTAAATTAAAAAAAAAACCACCTTAAAAATATATCAAAACCCTGAAACTCTAGAAAAACCCTAAATTCCTATAAAAAAAAATTCCTACAAAACCTTAAACTTCTAAATGAAATCTTGAAACCCTAAAAAGAATCCTAAATCCCTAAAAAAAAAAAAAAAAAAACCCTTAAAAGTATTGTTATAAAAAAAACCTCAAAGACCCTTAAAACCCTAAAACTCTAAAACGAAAATTGAACCTGAAACCATTAAAAAGAACCAACCAAACAAACAAACAAACAAAAACCTAAAAATTTTTTAAAAAATTTAAAAAATCCTTTGAAAAAAAACCTAAAAAGACCCTAAAACATTAAAAGCATACAAAGAAAACCTTGAAGCTTTAAGAAATCAAAATAAAAAAGTATAATATTCTAAAAAAATTAAAAATAAGACCTAAAATAACATAAAATACTTAAAAAAAAGAAAAATATTGCCAAAATTATAAAACAAAACAAAACAAAAAATAAAACAACCCCCCCACAAAACAACAACAACAACAATCAAAATTCTAGAACCCTAAAAAGACTCAGAAAACACTAAACTACCCCCAAAAAGCAAGACCTAAAGCATTAAAAAAATAATAAAATAAAACCTAAAAAAATATTCCTAAATTCCTTCAAAAAGATCTTGTTTAAAAGAATCCTTAGAATCCTTGTTTAAAGATTCTAAGTTTTTTTAGAGTTTTCCTTTTTTAAGGTTTTTGATTTCTTTTAGAGTGTGTGTTTGTGTGTGTGAGACCCTAAAACCCTAAAAGACCTTAAAATCTAGAAGAAATCAAGAAACTTAAGAAACGTTTAAAAACCCTAAAAATAAACCTCAAAAACCGCTGACTCTAAAACTCACTCACACACACACACACACACACACACACACACACATATACACACACACACACACAAACAAATTTTTTTAATATCATAAAAAATTCATAACCTTACATAAAATCCCTAAGGCCCTCAACACCTGCAAAACCCTAAGAATTCTAAAAAACTAAAAAAAAAAAAAAAAAACTCTAAAAGAAACCAAAAACCTTAAAAAAAGAAAACTCTAAAAAACCTTAGAATCTTTAAACAAACACTAAAAGAGCCCTAAAAAGCTAAGAAAAACCAAAAACCCTAAAATACTTAATAAACACATTTTATAAAAAACCTTAAATTCAAAAAAAGCAAGAACACCAAAATGACACTAAAAAATTATAAAACCATAAAAATGTCCTAAAATTCTACAAAACTTCAATAACCATAACAAGACCCTAAAAACCATAAAGCCATAAAAACAAAACAAACAAACAAACAATACAAAAAAAAAATCTCCCTAAACTCTAGAAAACCCTAAAATTGAAAGAACCTAGTCGTGAAACTGAAAGACCCACAACGTGAGGACTCCCCCACGTTTTGACTCAGGAGAGGCGACACCCCAAAATCACCCACAAGAAACGATCTTGCTGCAACTTGGAAGAAGATTTTTATTCGAGAGCGTTCTTGGGCCCATGGTCATACACCACACAGGGGTAGAGGACCATGGCGCCCCGAGTAGCTGTATAAGGGGGTATTTAAAGGAAGAAACCACAACTCAAGGAAGTGGGAAGGGCGTTGTTGGAAAAATACCAAAGATACCAGTTAAGAGTCATAAGGAAGTGTAAAGTCACAAGAGTCACAGAGAATACCTGGTAATTGTTTTGGTTAACTCTCAGTTTCTAAGAGCCCCTAACAATAGCACATTTGCATGGCAGTTTCCGGCGTTGGTCAGGGTGACTTTCTTTGAATGAACACTCTTTGAACTCAGGAAGCAGGTAGGTGGAGGAAGGAATGTCGCTATCAAGGTATGATTAGCATACCTTGGAGCAATGAGTCACAAAGGTTACATTCCCAAGCCTCGACCTAAAGGCCTAGAATTTTGTTACTTCTTCAAAACCCCCACTCAACTCCGGATTCTGCATGCACCCAAGAATCAGGAACAGAACACAACACCTTGATGTAACAATACGAGGTATTTTAATGGCAGTGTTCTGGGTTGAAACGTACCTCACAGAGGAGACAGTGGATTCGACCACGAGGCTTGGAACCTAGGGATTTTTATAGAAAAGGAGTGGGTCTGGGGGAGGAATTGGCGCGGTTTCACATGATTGGTCCATTTAAACATCAGCAGCCTGGTAACATTTAACTTAGGTCAGAGGGGTGGGAGATACGGAGGCGACGGGCCTGCTCGGGCATGTCCTGGTCTGTTCTGCTATGTTCTCAGCCCCATGTTTCAAAGCTCACAAACAATTCTTTGGGTTCTTTGACATATATTACATGAATCACAGGTCTCAAGTTTTATTTCCGTTCAAAATCATTTTTTTAATGAAAGAACCTTTTTTTAAAAACCCTACCTAAATTATCAAAAGAACTTTAAAAAACTAAAAAAAAAAAAAAAAACAAAAAAAAAAAAAAAACTAAAATTCTAAACAAACCTCAAGAACTCTAAATTATTTTTAAAAACCCTAACCCCTAAAACAACCTAAAATAAATAAAATAATCTCTAGAACCCTAAAAAGACACTAAAAACTCCAAAAACCTGGAAAAAAAAAAGTTTCTAGGACCATAAAAAATAAATAAATAAATAAAAACAGAAAACCCTAATGTCCCTAAAATCCCAAAAAACCTAAAAAAACATAATATTCTTAAAAAAAAACACATAAACAAACCCTAAAACACTAAGACACCCTAAATCCTTTCAAAAACAAAAACAAAAAACCCTAAAACACTAAAAAAAAAACTTATAATTCTGAAAAAGTAAATAACACTAAAAAGACACCAAAAAATCCCTAAAACTATAAAAACCCTAAAATCCTTAAAAAAAAAGCTAAAAAATACAACAAAACACTAAAATCCCCAGAAAACCTAAAACACTCTGAGAAAATACTTACAAAACCTTAAAACCCTAAATAAAAACCTGAATCCATAAAAAGACTACTAAACCTCTTACAAACGCTAAAATTCAAAAAAACCAACAAAAAACAAAAAACAAACAAACAAAAAAAACTAAATGTCCTAACATTCTGAAAAAAAAAAAAAAAAAAAAAAAAAAAACCTCAAGAACTCTAATTAAAAAAAAAAAAAGAATCCACGACAAAACCAAATTCACACATTATCTCTCCACGAATCCAGCCCTTCAAAGGATAATAACAGAAAAAAACCAATACAAGGACAGGAACCACGCCCTAGAAACAACAAGAAGGTAATCCCTCAACAAACCTAAAAGAAGACAGCCACAAGAACAAAATGCCAACTTTAACAACAAAAATAACAGGAAACAACAATTACTTTTCCTTAATATCTCTTAATATCAATGGACTCAACTCCCCGATAAAAAGACATAGACTAACAAACTGGCTACACAAACAAGACCCAACATTTTGCTGCTTACAGGAAACTCATCTCAGAGAAAAGGATAGACACTACCTCAGAATGAAAGGCTGGAAAACAATTTTCCAAGCAAATGGCATGAAGAAACAAGCTGGAGTAGCCATTCTAATATCTGATAAGATTGACTTCCAACCCAAACTCATTAAAAAAGACAGGGAGGGACACTTCATACTCATCAAAGGTAAAATCCTCCAAGAGGAACTATCAATCCTGAATATCTATGCTCCAAATACAAAGGCAGCCACATTCATTAAAGAAACTTTAGTAAAGCTCAAAGCACACATTGCACCTCATACAATAATAGTGGGAGACTTCAACACACCACTTTCACCAATGGACAGATCATGGAAACAGAAACTAAACAGGGACACAGTGAAACTAAGAGAAATTATGAATCAAATGGATCTGGCAGATATCTACAGAACATTCTATCCTAAAACAAAAGGATATACCTTCTTCTCAGCACCTCATGGTACCTTCTCCAAAATTGACCACATAATTGGTCACAAAGCAGGCCTCAACAGATATAAAAATATTGAAACTGTCCCATGCATCCTATCAGATCACCATGGCCTAAGGCTGATCTTCAATAACAAAATAAATAATAGAAAGCCAACCTTCACGTGGAAACTGAACAACACTCTTCTCAATGATACCTTGGTCAAGGAAGGAATAAAGAAAGAAATTAAGGACTTTTTAGAGTTCAATGAAAATGAAGCCACAACATACCCAAACTTATGGGACGCAATGAAAGCATTTCTAACAGGAAAACTCATAGCTCTGAGTGTCTCCAAAAGGAAACTAGAGAGAGCACACATTAGCAGCTTGACAACACACCTAAAAGCACTAGAACAAAAGGAAGCAAATTCACCCAAGAGGAGTAGACGGCAGGAAATAATCAAACTCAGGGGTGAAATCAACCAAGTGGAAACAAGAAAAACTATTCAAAGAATCAACCAATCAAGGAGCTGGTTCTTTGAGAAAATCAACAAGATAGATAAACCCTTAGCCAGACTCACTAGAGGGCACAGGGAAAGCATCCTAATTAACAAAATCAGAAATGAAAAAGGAGACATAACAACAGATCCTGAAGACATCCAAAACACCATCAGATCCTTCTACCAAAGTCTATACTCAACAAAACTGGAGAACCTGGATGAAATGGAGAAGTTCCTAGACAGATACCAGGTACCAAAGTTGAATCAAGATCAGGTTAATGATCTAAACAGCCCTATATCCGCCAAAGAAATAGAAGCAGTCATTAATATTCTCCCAACTAAAAAAAGCCCAGGACCAGATGGGTTTAGTGCAGAGTTCTATCAGACCTTCAAAGAAGATCTAATCCCAGTTCTTCACAAACTATTCCACAAAATAGAAACAGAAGGTACTCTACCCAACTCATTCTATGAAGCCACAATTACTCTGATACCTAAACCACAAAAAGACCCAACAAAGATAGAAAACTTCAGACCAATATCCCTTATGAATATTGATGCAAAAATCCTCAATAAAGTTCTTGCTAACCGAATCCAAGAACACATCAAAACAATCATCCATCCTGACCAAGTAGGTTTCATCCCAGGGATGCAGGGATGGTTCAATATACGGAAATCCATCAACGTAATCCAGTATATAAACAAACTCAAAGACAAAAACCACATGGTCATCTCGTTAGATTCGGAAAAAGCATTTGACAAGATCCAACACCCATTCATGATAAAAGTCTTGGAAAGATCAGGAATTCAAGGCCCATACCTAAACATGATAAAAGCAATCTACAGCAATCCAGTAGCCAACATCAAAGTAAATGGTGAGAAGCTTGAAGCAATCCCTCTAAAATCAGGGACTAGACAAGGCTGTCCACTTTCTCCATACCTATTCAACATTGTACTTGAAGTCCTAGCCAGAGCAATTCGACAACAAAAGGAGATCAAAGGGATACAAATTGGAAAAGATGAAGTCAAAATATCACTTTTTGCAGATGATATGATAGTATATATAAGTGACCCTAAAAATTCCACCAGAGAACTCCTAAGCCTGATAAACAGCTTCGGTGAAGTAGCTGGATATAAAATTAACTCAAACAAATTAATGGCCTTTCTCTACACAAAGAATAAACAGGCTGAGAAAGAAATTAGGGAAACAACACCCTTCTCAATAGTCACAAATAATATAAAATATCTTGGCGTGACTCTAACTAAGGAAGTGAAAGATCTGTATAATAAAAACTTCAAGTCTCTGAAGAAAGAAATTATAGAAGATCTCAGAAGATGGAAAGATCTCCCATGCTCATGGATTGGCAGGATCAACATTGTAAAAATGGCTATCTTGCCAAAAGCAATCTACAGATTCAATGCAATCCCCATCAAAATTCCAAATCAATTCTTCAACGAATTAGAAAGTGCAATCTGCAAATTCATCTGGAATAACAAAAAACCTAGGATAGCAAAAACTCTTCTCAAGGATAAAAGAACCTCTGGTGGAATCACCATGCCGGACCTAAAGCTCTACTACAGAGCAATTGTCATAAAAACTGCATGGTACTGGTATAGTGACAGACAAATAGACCAATGGAATAGAATTGAAGACCCAGAAATGAACCCACACACCTATGGTCACTTGATCTTCGACAAGGGAGCTAAAAACATCCAGTGGAAGAAAGACAGCATTTTCAACAAATGGTGCTGGCACAACTGGTTGTTAACATGTAGAAGAATGCGAATCGATCCATTCCTATCTCCTTGTACTAAGGTCAAGTCTAAGTGGATCAAGGAACTTCACATAAAACCAGAGACACTGAAACTTATAGAGGAGAAAGTGGGGAAAAGCCTTGAAGATATGGGCACAGGGGAAAAATTCCTGAATAGAACAGTAATGGCTTGTGCTGTAAGATCGAGAATTGACAAGTGGGACCTCATGAAACTACAAAGCTTCTGCAAGGCTAAAGACACCATCAATAAGACAAAAAAACCACCAACAGATTGGGAAAGGATCTTCACCTATCCTAAATCAGATAAGGGACTAATATCCAATATATATAAAGAACTCAAGAAGGTGGACTCCAGAAAGTCAAATAACCCCATTAAAAAATGGGGCTCAGAACTGAACAAAGAATTCTCACCTGAGGAATACCGAATGGCAGAGAAGCACCTGAAAAAATGTTCAACATCCTTAATCATCAGGGAAATGCAAATCAAAACAACCCTGAGATTCCACCTCACACCAGTCAGAATGGCTAAGATCAAAAATTCAGGTGACAGCAGATGCTGGCGAGGATGTGGAGAAAGAGGAACACTCCTCCATTGTTGGTGGGATTGCAAGCTTGTACAACCACTCTGGAAATCAGTCTGGCGATTCCTCAGAAAATTGGACATAGTACTACCGGAGGATCCAGCAATACCTCTCCTGGGCATATATCCAGAAGATGTCCCAACCGGTAAAAAGGACACATGCTCCACTATGTTCATAGCAGCCCTATTTATAATAGCCAGAAGCTGGAAAGAACCCAGATGTCCCTCAACAGAGGAATGGATACAGAAATTATGGTACATTTACACAATGGAGTACTACTCAGCTATTAAAAAGAATGAATTTATGAAATTCCTAGCCAAATGGATGGACCTGGAGGGCATCATCTTGAGTGAAGTAACACAATCACAAAAGAACTCACACAATATGTATTCATTGATAAGTGGATATTAGCCCAAAACTTAGGATACCCAAGATATAAGATACAATTTGATAAACGCATGAAACTCAAGAAGAATGAAGACCAAAGTGTGGACACTGTGCACCTTCTTAGAATTGGTAACAAAACACCCAGGGAAGGAGTTACAGAGACAAAGTTCGTAGCTGTGATGAAAGGATGGACCATTTAGAGACTGCTGTATCCAGGGATCCGTCCCATAATCAGCTTCTAAACGCTGACACCATTGCATACACTAGCAAGATTTTGCTGAAAGGACCCAAATATAGCTGTCTCATGTGAGACGATGCCGGGGCCTAGCAAACACAGGAGTGGATGTTCACAGTCAGCTATTGGATGTATCACAGGGCTCCCAATGGAGAAGCTAGAGAAAGTACCCAAGGAGCTAAAGGGATCTGCAACCCTATTGTTGGAACAACATGATGTACTAACCAGAACCCTGGAGCTCTTGTCTCTAGCTGCATATGTATCGAAAGATGGCCTAGTCGGCCATCAATGGAAAGAGAGGCCCATTGGACTTGCAAACATTATATGCCCCAATATAGGGGAATGCCAGGGCCAAAAGAATGGGAATGGGTGGGTAGGGAATTGGGGGGCGCTATGGGGGACTTTTGGGATAGTATTGGAAATGTAATTGAGGAAAATATGTAATAAAAATATTTAAAAAAAAAAAAAAGAAGTAAAACCCTTAAAAAACTTAAACATAATAAAAATAATCTCTAGAACACTAAAAAAGGCACTAAAAAAGGCCTATGACTGAAAAAACAAAATAAAACAAAACAAAAACAAAAACAAACAATAACCCTATATTGCAAAAGAAAAAAAAAAAAACTTCTAGAACACTAAAAAACCCATAAACATTATTAAAAAAAAACAAAAGACAAAAAAACAAAAACAAAAAAACAAAAAAACTAATGCTCCCAAAATACAAAAAAAACATAAAATTCTTAAAAAAAAAAACCATAAATGAACCCTAAAACACTAACACACACTAAAATCTTTTAAAAGAAACAACAGACCTCTAAAACACTAAAAAAACCCTATAATTCTGAAAAACACATGAACACTAAGAAGATCCCCCAAAATTCCTAAAGCCACACATACCCTAACATCCTTAAAAAAAAAAAAAAACTACTAAAAACTACACCAAAACCCTACAACCCCCAAATCTTAAAATACTCTAAACATACCTACAAAATTTTAAAACCCTAAAAACCTGATAATCCCAAAAGAATACTAAACCTCTAGAAAAAAACCCATAAAATTCAAAAAAAACTTGAAAAACCCTAAAAAGACAATAAAAACCCGAAAACCAAAATTAGACAACCTGAAACTGTTAAAAACAAAAACAAAAACAAAACAAAAACAAAAAACAAAAAACAAAAAACAAAAAACTTAGACTTACAAAAAAATCTTTAAAAAAAACAAATATGAAAAGAACCTAAAAAGTAAAAAAACAAACAAACAAAAAACAAACAAACAAAAAAAACCTGAGGCTTTAAAAAAATCAACAAAAATCGTACAAAAAACTCTAATACTCTAAAAAGAGCCAGAAAGGCCTAAAACCATAAAACAAAACAAACAAAAAAAAAAAAAAAAAAAAAAAAAAAAAAAAAAAACGAAAAACAAAACAATACAAAACAAAACCAAAATCTAAGATCTGAAAAAAAAATCGCAAAAAAAAAAACTGAAAAAAAAACTTAAAATCTTTTAAAAACTTTAAAAGAACCCCAAAACCTTAAAAAAACCCCAAAACCCTAAAATCCTTAAACAATCCCTAAAACAGGTGCAAAAAAATAAATTTTTTTAAAATAGTTAACATGTATTTTTAAAAACCTAAAATTCTAAAAATACAAAGAAAACACAAGAACTCTAAAAAGACCCTAAAAATTCTAAAACCATAAAAAAATCCTAAATTCTACAACTCTCGAACCCTAAAAATACCCTAAAATCCATAAACCCCCTTTCAAAAAAACAAACAAAAACCCCACGAAAGACCCCTTCAAACCTATGGACTTAAAAGAATCGCCAAAAAACATGAAAAACCCTAAACTCATTTAAAAACCCTAACAGAACCCTATAAATACTTTTAAGAATCCCTAAAAGACTTAATAAAAACTAAAAGAAACCCTAAAATTCCAAAATAAAAACACCAAAATTCTAAAAAAAAAATCCCTCAAGAACAGAAAAAAGATTCAAAAAACACCAAAACCCTAAAAATGGACCTCAAATCCTAAAATCCTTTAAAAAAACAAACCCAAAAATACATCAAACCCCTGAAAAATAAAAAATAAACAAACATTAAACCCCGTAAAAATTCCTACTGCAAGATCATACCCACCCTTAGAAACAACAAAACCAAGAAGAAAATCCTGACTTCACTGCCACTTCCGGTCATTCTGAAGCCACTTCCTGTAAAGACAGGGTCACTTCCGTTCACTTCTGGTCATGATGTGGCCGCTTCATTAGACAACATGCTCACATTTAACAACAGGGTCACTTCCGGTTAGGCTATGGCTACTTCCTGTCACCATGCAGCCACTTCCTGTCCTGGTATTCTCATATCTGGTCACAGAATGGTCACATACCATCGTGGTGGAGTCACTTCCTGAATCTATATTATGTGTATGGAATATAAAATATTTTATATATGTAAATTTTTGATTTTTTATATTTATCAGCTTTTTTACAAAACTTTAAATTGACACCTATATCCACATATGTTCATTTATATATTGAAATTTATGTATATATCATATATTTATCAATACTAATATACATAGTGCATTTATGTTAATATCTATATTATGTTATAGATATAACATAAATAATATAAACAGTATGGGTATATATTTATGTATATATCATATATAATTTTCCTGTGTGTATATAAAATGTATATGCCAGATACATAACAATATATAATTATATATGATATATTAAAATACTTATATATGTAGCATATGATTAATTTAAATGCATTATATATTTATAAGTATTTTATATAAATATATGTGAAGTATACAGATATTTCATTTACTAAATATATATATACATATATATATGATTAATATAATTAAAATATATAAAATATGTATAAATTTATACATATATACATACTTTATATATGAGCTTAGTACCTGCCATTTTAGTGTCCTGTGCATATGAATGATGTCATGTATACATTATATATTATGTGATGTATACATTATATATGGTATAATATAAACACTATTTACATATAGGTATATCTGTATATTTAAGTATGTATATATTAATAATAACATTAATCATCATCATCATTATTATTATTTATAGTTTTAGTGTTTTTGTTAAGGCTTTTGTAGGGATTTAAAAAACTGTTTTAGACATTTTTTTTGGTTTCGAGTATTTTAGTGCATTTTTAGTGTTTGTTCTTTTTTTTAATGATTTTAGGTTTTTTTTTCATTTGGGGTGTTTTATTAAGTATTTTTTTAAGGTTATATTTTTTTTTCAGGGTTTTCTTGTTTATTTGTGTTTTTGGTTTTCTTTTCTTTTCTGTTCTTTTCTTTTCTTTCCTTTTCTTTTCTTTTCTTTTCTTTTTTTTTTTTTTTTAATTTTAAGTGTTAATTCGGGAGTTTAAGAGTTTCAGGGTTGCCAGGCAGTGGTGGTTCATGCTTTAAATCCCAGCACTTGAGAGGAAGAAGTATTGGATTTCTTAGTTCATGGCCAGCATGGTTTACAGAGGCATGTCCAGTTTTGGCAGGGATACAAAGAAAAATCCATTGTCTAAAAACTCAAAAAAAAAGAAAGAAAGAAAGAAAGAAAGAAAGGAAGGAAGGAAGGAAGGAAGGAAGGAAGGAAGGAAGAAAGAAAGAAAGAAAGAAAGAAAGAAAGAAAGAAAGAAAGAAAGAAAGAAAGAAAGAAAGAAAGAAAGAGGGAAGGAAGAAAGATAATAGGGTAACCTTATTGCAACTGGGCCCCGTGTCTTAGGTTGATCTGTGCATGAGGAAAGTTGCCCGTCCCTGGATACTGCAGTGCTATGTGACACTAACTACTAAATGACCTAGGGCAAACTCTACAAAAGAGGTCAGCCACCAGTGTCAACTAATTCTTGAGCATAGATAGCCAGGTTTCGGGGGAGGCCCCTTGCTCAATGGCAGCAAGTGCTTGAGCTATCACAACCTTGTCATTTGTTTGTTGGGTTCTAAGCTTGCAAAACAACCAGAGCATGAACCCAAGTCCACAGCAGGTGGTAACACCAAATAAGCCTACCCCTAAACATTCCTTAAAATAAGAAAATGCAGATGAAATCCCGGAGGAGAGGCCCTCTGTCAATTACAGGTCCACTCGCATTGAGTTGATCTTTAAAACTGCGACCCTCAGGGCCTCAAGACTCTCATCGAATCCCTCAGAACAATTTCCTGCAAGATACAAGGAAAGCTGTCAAGACAGATTAGCTGCATGAGTAAAATTTTCATATTGGACAATGGTAATACACAGAGCACCCAACTTTCGTTCACAACCCAACTGGACCATCTGGTATAGGACACCTATCTGTTCCTATGCCTGGTCAAGGCACTGATTCAAATTTATCAGCCCTCCGTTTAACTTAGTACTAGCAGAAGTTAGGACAGTGATGGCATCAGTCAGATCTGCTGAAAGCTGATTTAATTTTGTGCCTGACTGAACCATACCAGCCATTATGTACCCTGCAGCTGTAGCAGCAGCTACACTGGCTGAAATTGCTATAATTATGGCAGTAGTAATGTCAAAATCTCTTTTTTTGTCGAAACAGGGATATGGTGGAGGGTGTTTCCTCTGGAACAGGGATCCAACAAGGTATGCATGCCACCATGGCACGGGTGTCCTTTGTTACATCCCAACATTGAGAAATCCTACAAGAATCATTGAAACAGACTTCAAATGAATCATTTGAAAGAATAAACAAGAAAGTGGGGTAAACACAGACTGGCATACGTGGGTAATTAATCTGGTTTACGAAAGTTTTATTGAACCCAGTGATCTCTACGCTGGTATTAGTTTATCCATAAGAGTCCAGGGAGTCAATGTATTCCCCAATACGGAGCAAATCTGGAGATGCCAGTAAAAGAAGCCTTTCCAACTGCTCCTCCCTGGATAAAGATCAAAGGATTGAGATCTGTACAACTGCCATTGAGTCCACAAAGCACCCACTATGAAAGGGATGCATTCTAAAGTACTGTATGAAAAGTCCCTTTTTCATAATAAATTCCTTCTCTGGGTCAGCCATCATGTTGAGAGATTAGGAAAAGGTTTTACTCTGGTCTGCCTAACGAGTGATGGAGGATTGACAATCAGACCAAGGCAAGATCAGCCCTTCATCTTCCAATCTATAATGTAGGGCTATTTTTGGTTGTGGAGGACATTCTTTGTCTGAAAAGTTAAGTGGTGGAAATGTACCATTGACCCAAATTGCCTCCTGCCGTAAAGTCCGATATGTAATGGTTATATCTGCTTTGGAAGTATCTTGGATTGTGCTCACCCAGCCTCCTAGGTGCTCATTAAACATCCCCAAGGCTCGGACTGTGAGGTTTATACATTTTCCTGGTCCATTAATTTGATGACATAAAGAACCCTGTTCTAATATAGAGTGATTTTCTCCTAATGATGCTCGGGTGGGATCATAGGGTAGATATGGTAAATCTAATATTTTATTAGTAGTAAAGAATTTTGGAAAAACTATAGCATCATGGCGAACTGGCATTGGTTTAGGGAAAGTCAAGAGAATGGCCCATCTCTGTTTGCCCATCATACTAGGAACCTGAGACAAGTTCAGCATTGTCAGGATCAGGAGCAGTCCTTGGGAGGTCAGCATCTTCCACACCATCCTTGATTACTATCTTGCGGGTGAGTCGTTCTGGAAGCCAAAATGGGTTGTCTTCACACTGTGGAAAAACACAAACAGCTCCCCTGGATCTTAACAAAGTATGATCTGGGCCTTTCTCCAGACCAGATAACACTTGCTTCCATTTCACCATTTTCTTTGGTCTATCAGGGTCTGAGCTGTGTCGATAGCCTGCAGAGGGACCTTGCTAGTCAAGATTCAAAAAATTAATTGTAATGAGTGCCATGGAGACAGCTACTCTTGGCAGTGAGAGCAGAGTCTCATCAACTCCCCCCTTTTGTTTTATAAAATAAGACTTGAGATTACGGTGTGCACATTCCACCATGCCTTGTCCTTGAGGGTTATAATGAAGGCCATTCAGTTGAGTGATATTCATTTGATGACAAAATTGCTGAAATTTAGCAGAGGTATATCCTGTCAGATTATCATTTTTAAGGATTGTGGGCTTGCCCCAAGCACTCCATGCTTCTAAAAAGTATTGTATATCATGAGAGGCTTTCTCACCTGTTAAAGCTGTAGCAAACATAACAGCAGAGCAGGTGTCAATGGAAACATGCAAATATTGATTTCTTCCAAAGGAGGAAATACGAGTGACATCCCTTTGCCAGACCTGTAATGGCCTGATGCCTCGGTGGTTTACCCCTACATGAGGAGTAGGCAGAAATTAACAGTTTTGACATTGGGTGACAATGTCATTTGCTTCCTTCCTGGTTAAAGTGAAATGGCAGCATAATGTTTCAACCATCACATGGAATCGTTTATGAAAGCCTGTGAGGACAGAGAAGCAGCCACGATTCTAGTGGCTTTGTCTGCCAAGTCATTTCCATGAGACATAGGGCTAGGAAGGCCAGAATAAGCCCTAACATGAGGAATACACACAAGATGAATTCTATGTAACAGGGCTGACTGAATTTGCTGAAAAATATGAGCAAGCTTGCTAGAGGGTCTAATTAAGCCATCAACTTCAAGCGTATTTACTGAATTAACCACATAAAAGGAATCAGATACAATATTGGGTGGTCCAGGAAAAGTGTCAAGGACCTCTAGAACCACCAAACACTCTAAAACCTCGGGTGATGTCTCATTATACTGTTTAGATGTTACTTGGTCATTTACTACATATGCACCTCTGCCAGATTTGGATCCATCTGTATACACTACTACCCTATTTGGAAGTGGGTATTTGGCTGTCACTACTGGAAACACTATGACTTGGCTTAAGGCAAACTGTAAATTTGGATGTTTTGGATAATGATTATTAATTTGTCCTGAACAGGAGGCAACCAATTCTGCCCAATCATTAGTTGTTGTGCCAGGATATGAACTTGAGCAGAGGTATAAGGCACAATTAGAATAGGAGGTTCTTTCCCAAAATGAGTAATGGCTGCTTTTATCCCCCAAAGTCCAAATTGAGGCAACTGCATTAGGATACCACTCAATAATATATATATATATTTAGAATTTTAGATTTTTTTTTACGGGTTTTATTGGGGTTTTAGAACAACGTTTTTTAGAACTTTGGCTTTAAGGTTTTTAGTATTTTTTTTTCTTTGTTTATTAAGAATTTTAGGATTTTTTCTTGATTTTCGGTTCTTATTAGGGTTTAGTTCATTTTTTTAATGTTTTACTGTTTTATTTGACTCTTTGCGTGTGTGTGTGTGTGTGTGTGTGTGTGTGTGTATGTCTGTGTGTGTGTGTGTGTGTGTTTGTGTGTGTGTGTGTTCTTGATTATTTTTTAAAAATTAAAGTTTTATATTTTTGGGGTTTAAGAGGTATAGTGTTGTCAGGCAGTGGTGATCCATGCCTTAAATCTCAGACTTGGTAGGCAGAGGCAGGTGTATTTCTGAGTCTTAGGCCATCCTGGTTTAAATAGTGATTTTCGGGACTACCAGGGTATACACATAGAATACCAGTCTCCAAAAACACACACAAAGAAAGGAAGAAAAGAAAGAAAGAAAGAAAGAAAGAAAGAAAGAAAGAAAGAAAGAAAGAAAGAAAGAAAGAAACAAAAGAAAGAGAGAAAGAAAGAAAGGAAGGAAGGAAGAAAAGATGATGGCTCTTTGGACATATCAGGCTTTCTATGTATTTTTTTTTCTTTTTTTTATTTTTTATTTTTTAGAATTTAAGGTTTTTTAAAAGGGTATTTAGGCCTTTTTGATTATTGTTTTAGAGGTTTTTTTTGGATTTCAGAGTTTTAGTGTATGTTTATGGTTTTAGTTTTGGAGTGTTTTAGATTTTTATTTTTGGTTTTCAGTACTTTAGTGTATTTTTAGTGTTTTTTTTTTTTTTTTTTTTTAGAATTTTATGGTGTTTAGGATTTTGGGGATTTTTTTCAAAAAAATTTTATGGTTTATCTTTATTTGTATTTATTTATTTATTTATTTATGTATTTATTTATTTATTTTTAGAGTTTTTCACTATTATTATTTTTTGAAAATTTTAGGTTTTATTTTTAGAGTTAAGTGTTATAGGATTGCCAGGCATTGGTTTCCCATGCATTAAATCCCAGAATTTGGGAGGCAGAGTTAGGTGGATTTTTGATTTTGAGGCCAGCATGTTCTACATATTGTGGTCCAGGACAGCCAGAGATACACAGAAAAACCCAGTCTCTAAAAACAAAACAAAACAAAACAAAACAACAAAAATCAAAAAACAAAAAAAAAACAAAATAAAACCAATAGACTTATAAGTTCATATTGTGTCTTTGTTTATTATTATTATTATTATTATTACTATTATTATTATTATTATTATTACTATTATTATTCATTTATTTATTTATAATTTTAGTGTTTTTAATAAGGTTTTGTAGGGTTTTTATAAGACTTTTTTTTTTGTTTCAGTGTTTCAGTGCACTTTTAGTGTTTGTTCTTTTTTTTAAAATGATTTTAGGGTATTTTTGGATTGGGGGTGTTTTATTAAGTGTTTTTTAAGGTTTTATATTTGTTTTTCAGGGTATTTTTGTGTGAGTTTATGAGTTTTCTTATGTTTTCTTTTCTTTTCTTTTTAAAATTTAAAGTGTTATTTGGTGAGTTTAAGAGTTTCAGGTTTGCAGGGCATGGTGGCACACGCCTTTAATCCCACCACTCGGGAGGCACAAGCAGGAGGATTTCTGAGTTTGAGGCCAGCCTGGTCTACAAAGTGAGTTCCAGGACAGCCTAGGCTACAAAGAAAAACCTTGTCTCAAATAAAAACAAAACAAAACAAAACAAAACAAAACAAAACAAAACAAAACAAAACAAAAAAAAAAATCCAACCAAACCAAAAAAAAAAAAAAAAAATTCAGTATTACCAGGCAGTGGAGGCCCATGCCTTATATCTCAGCATTTGAGAGGAATAAGTGTTGGATTTCTTATTTCGAGGCCAGCATGCTCTAGAGAGGCATGCCCAGTAGTGGCAGGGATACAAAGAGAAACCCATTATGCAAAAAACTCAAAAAAAAAAAAAGAAAGAAAGAAAGAAAAAATGCCCCGAATTGCAAGTTGAGCAACTGCATTAGGATACCACTCAATGATTTTTGCAGGGGAAGCATTAGTTGGACCCACAATAAGAGTTCATTTTGCCAAAAGACTGCTCTTGGTAACTGTGCAGTTTTTTTTTGTTTGTTTGTTTGTTTGTTTTGTTTTGTTTTGTTTTTTGAGACAGGGTTTCTCTGTATAGTCCTAGCTGATCCTGGAACTCACTCTGTAGGCCAGGCTGGCCTCAAACTCAGAAATCCACCCGCCTCTGCCTCCCCAGTGCTGGGATTAAAGGCGTGTGCCACCATGCCTGGCAACAGTGCAGTTTTTAACATGCACAATTCAAATGACTTGGGAAAAAAAAAAAAGTCTAAAAAAAAAAAAAAAAAAAAAAAACTCAGGTCGTTCTTGGATTCTTGGATATGTATATATATATTTAGATTTTTAGAGTATTTTTTAAAGGCTTTTGTTGGTGTTTTAGAACAACGTTTTTGAGAACTTTGGCTTTAAGGATTTTAGTATATGTTTAGTGATTTTTTTTTCTTTGTTTATTAAGAATTTTAGGATTTTTTCTTGATTTTCGGTTCTGATTAGGGTTTAGTTCATTTTTTTTAATATTTTACTGTTTTATTTGACTGTGTGTGTGTGTGTGTGTGTGTGTGTGTGTGTGTTTGTGTGTGATCTTGAGTATTTTTTAAAAATTAGAGGGATATATTTTGGGGGTTTAAGAGTTTTAGTGTTGCGAGGCAGTGGTGATCCATGCCTTAAATCAAAGACTTGGTAGGCAGAGGCATGTGTATTCCTGAGTTGTAGGCCATCCTGGTCTACAGAGTGATTTCCGGGACTACCACTGTACACACATAGAATCCCAGTCTCCAAAAACACACACAAAGAAAGGAAGAAAAGAAAGAAAGAAAGAAAGAAAGAAAGAAAGAAAGAAAGAAAGAAAGAAAGAAAGAAAGAAAGAAAGAAAGAAAGAAAAGATGATGACTCTTTGGACATATCAGGCTTTCTATGTATTGTTTTTTCTTTTTATTAATTTTTATTTTTTAGAATTTAACGTTTTTTTAAAGGGTATTTAGGCCTTTTTGATAATTGTTTTAGAGTTTTTTTGGATTTCAGGGTTTTAGTGTATGTTTATGGTTTTAGTTTTGGAGTGTTTTAGATTTTTATTTTTGGTTTTCAGTACTTTACTGTATTTTTAGTGTGTTTTTTTTTTGTTTTTGTTTTTTTTTTTTAGAATTTTATGATGTTTTAGGATTATGGGGATTTTTATCAAAATTTTTTAAGGTTTATCTTTTATTTGGATTTATTTATTTATTTATTTATTTATTTATTTATTTATTTATCGAGTATTTCACTATTATTATTTTTTGAAATGTTTAGGTTTTATTTTTATAGTTAGAGTTATAGGATTGCCAGGCATTGGTTTTCCATGCATTAAATCCCAGCACTTGGGAGGCAGAGTTAGGAGGATTTTTGATTTCGAGGCCAGCATGGTCTACAGATGGCAGACCAGGACATCCAGAGACACACAGAGAAACCCAATCTCCAAAAACAAAGCAAAACAAAACAAAACAAAACAAAACAAACAAACAAAAAACAAAAAAAAACAAAATAAAACAAAAAGACTTATAAGTTCATACTGTGTCCTTCTTTTATTATTATTATTATTATTATTATTTATAATTTTAGTGTTTTTGTTACGGCTTTTGTAGTGTTTTTATAAGACGGTTTTGTTTTGTTTTGTTTTGTTTTGTTTTTTTGTTTTGGTTTTCAGTATTTTAGTGCACTTTTAGTGTTTGTTCTTTTTTTTTAATGATATTAGGGTATTTTTGGATTTGGGGTGTTTTATTAAGTGTTTTTTAAGTTTTTATCTTTGTTTTTCAGGGTTTTTTCTGTTAGTTTTTGAGTTTTCTTATCTTTTCTTTTCTTTTTAAATTTTTAAGTTTTATTTGGTCAGTATAAGAGTTTCAGGGTTGCAGGGCATGGTGGCACATGCCTTTAATCCCACCACTAGGGAGGCACAAGCAGGAGGATTTCTGAGTTCGATGCCACTCTGTTCTACAAAGTGAGTTCCAGGACAGCCAATGCTACACAGAGAAACCCTGTCTCGAAACAAAACAAAACAAACAAAAAACCAACCAAACAAACAACCAAAAAAAGAGTTTCAGGAATGCCAGGCTGTGGTGGCCCATGCCTTATATCCCAGAATTTGAGAGGAATAAGTGTTGGATTTCTTAGTTCGAGGCCAGCATGCTCTAGAGAGGCATGCCCAGTATTGGCAGGGATATAAAGAGAAACCCATTTTGCAAAAAAGTCAAAAGGAAAGAAAGAAAGAAAGAAAGAAAGAAAGAAAGAAAGAAAGAAAGAAAGAAAGAAAGAAAGAAAGAAAGGAAAGAAGGAAAGAAGGAAGGAAGGAAGGAAGGATGAAGTAAAGGAAGGAAGGAGGAAACAAATTACTTTATGCATATATTGGGCTTCCTTATATTTTTTCCTTTTTTTTTTTTTCTTTTTTTTTTTTTTCGTTTAAAGGGTTTTGTGTATGGTTAGTTTTTTAAAAAACATTTTAGGGAGACTTTTTTTTTGCTTTAGATTTATATTTTATGGTTTTAATATTTGTGTGTGTATGTATCTATGTTTGTGTCTGTGTGTGTTTCTGTGTGTGTGTCTGTGTGTGTCTGTGTGTGTGTGTGTCTGTGTGTTCCTGAATAGTTTTCAAAAAATTTAAAGGTCTTATTTTGTGGATTGAGAATTTCAGGGTCGCCTACTGTCTGGAGTGATCCATGCCTTTTATCTCAACTTTTTAGTGAAAGAGTCTTGGATTTCTGAGTTCATGGTCGGGCTTAAAGAAAGAAAGAAAGATGGAAAGAAAGTTGGAAAGAAAGAAAGAATGAAATACTGTATGTAGGAAATTTACTGTATGAAAATGTTTGTTTCTTTTTTTTTAATGAATACTAGAGTTTTTAAGGAGTTTTTAGAAGAGAGTTGTATAGGGTTTTTTTTTTTTGGAGGTTAATATTTGAAAATGTTTTTGGATTATTTTTTTGGCTTTACTTTTATTTATTAGGGTTTTATTACTTGTGTGTGTGTGTTCTTGAATATTTTTCAAAAAAAGTAAAATTTATTTTGTAAAAGACTCAAAAAAGCTCTAAAAATCTAAGAGAGAGAGAAAGAGAGAGAGAGATAGATAGAGAGAGAGAGAGAAAGTTAGAAAGAAAGAAAGAAAGAAAGAAAGAAAGAAAGAAAGAAAGAAAGAAAGAAAGAAAGAAAGAAAGAAAGAAAGAATTACAGAAAAGAAAGAAAGAGAAATAAAAGAATGGAAGGAAGAAAAAAGAAAGAAAGAGACAAAGTAAGGAAGGAATTAAAAAGAGAAAGGAAGAAGGGAAGGAAGGAAGGAAGGAAGGAAGGAAGGAAGGAAGGAAAGAAAGAAAGAAAGAAAGAAAGAAAGAAAGAAAGGAAGGAAGAAAAAAGAAAAATGAAATAATGAGAAAAATTATGGAAGGAAGAAAAAGAGAAAGGAAGGAAAGAAGGAAGGAAAGAAAAGAAAGAAAGAAAGAAAGAAAGAAAGAAAGAAAGAAAGAAAGAAAGAAAGAGAAGAAGAAAGGGAAGGAAGAAAGATAGAAAGGAAGGAAGAAAGAAAGGAAGGAAGGAAGAAGCAAGAAAGGAATAAAGACTGTAAGTAAGAAACTTAATTTATGGAAAATTTTGAATTGTTTTGTACTATTTTTTTTAAAGCGGTTTTTGAAGAGCGTTGTATAATTATTAGGTTTTTTTTTTTTGATTTTAGTGTATGTTTAGTGTTTTGTTATCATTTTAGAGAGTTTTTTTGGAGGCCTTTATGTTTATATTTTAGGTTTTTACTATTTGTGTGTGTGTGTATGTTCTTGAATATTTTTTTTTTAATTTTAGGTTTTTTGGTGGTTTAAGGATTTTAGGATTGCTGTCAGTGATGACCCATGAGTTTTATTCCAGCACTTTAGAGACAGAGGTCTTAGATTTCCAAGTTCATGGTCAGTCTACAGAGTGAGTTCCAGACTGCCAAGGATACACAGAGAAACCGTGTCTCCAAAAACTAAAAAAATAATTAAAGAAAGAAAGAAAGAAAGAAAGAAAGAAAGAAAGAAAGAAAGAAAGAAAGAAAGAAAGAAAAAACTCGGGGGGAGCGGGGAGGGAAGACATTCAGTGTCATTCTTGGATTCTTGAATGTGTGTGTATATATATATATATATATATTTGGAACTATAGAGGTTTTTTTTTTTTCGGGTTTTCTTGGGGTTTTAGAACAACGTTTTGAAAATCTTTTTCTTTAAGGTTTTTAGTATCTGTTTAGTGTTTTTTTTTTTTTTTCTTTCTTTATTAAGAATTTTAGGATTTTTTTCTTGATTTTTGGTCCATATTAGAGTTTAGTTCATGTTTTTAATGTTTTACTGTTTTATGATTTTGTGTGTGTGTCTCTGTGTGTGTGTTCTTGAATATTTAAAAAATAAAATAAAATTTATTTTGTAGTTTAAGAATTTTAGTGTTGCCAGTCTGTGGTGACCCATCCCTTTTATCCCAGCATTTTAGAGGCAGAGGTCTTGGATTTATGAATTTATGGTCAGGCTAGTCTACAGTGTGAGTTCCAGGACAGCCAAGGATACAAAGAGAACCCCTGTCTAAAAACTTTAAAAAAATTTAAAAGAGAGAGAGAGAGAGAAAGAGATAGTGAGAGAGAGAGATAGTGAGTGAGAGAGAGAGAGAAAGTTAGAAAGAAAGAAAAAATTACAGAAAAGAAAGAAAGAAAGAAAGAAAGAAAGAAAGAAAGAAAGAAAGAAAGAAAAAAAGAAAAAAGAAAGAAAGAAAAAAGAAAGAAAGAAAGAAAAAAGAAAGGGTAGGAAGAAAGATAGAAAGGAAGAAAGGATGGAAGAAAGACTGTAAGTAAGAAACTTATTGTATGGAAATTTTTGAGATCTTTTTTATTATGTTTTTTATAATATTAGTTTTTTTATTTTTTAAGTGTTCTTACAAAACTGTTGTACAGTTTTTGTTTTTGTTTTTGATTGTTGGATTTTAGTGTATGTTTAGTCTTTTTTAATATTTTAGAGAGTTTTTTTTGGGGGCCTTTATGGATATATTTTAGGGTTTTACTTGTGTGTGTTCTTGAGAATTTTTCAAAAAAAAAATAAGGTTTTATTTTGAGGTTTAAGGATTTTAAGGTTGCCTGACAGTGGTGATCCATATCTTTTATACCAGCCTTTTGAGACAGAGGTCTTGGATTCTGAGTTCATTATCAGGCTCGTCTACACAGTGAATTTCTGGACCTCCAAGGATACATAGAGAAACGGTGTCTCCAAAAACTAAAAAGAAAATATATATATATAAATATATATATACACATATATATATATTTATATATATAAAATACATATACATACTCTCTCACACACACATATATATATAAGCACATACATATACACAAACATATACACATACACGTACACATACACACACATCCACATACATATATATACATACACATACATATACATATGTGTGTGTGTATATATATGTATGTCTGTATATATATGTATGTATGTTTGTATATATATATATATATATATATATATATATATATATATATATATATATATGTGAATGTGTGTGTGTGTGTAGGGTGTTTAGAACAGCATTTTAGAGATTTTTGGCTTTAAATGTTTTAGAATCTGTTTAGTTCTTATGGTGGGAATTTATTAAGATTTTAGGGTTTTTTTCTTGATTTTCGGTTCTTATTATGGGTTAGTTCATTTTTTTAAAGATCTGCTGTTTTACTTCTCTGTGTGTGTCTGTGTGTTCTTGATTTTTTTTGTAGTTGTTGTTGTTTTGTGTTTTTGTGTTTTTTTTTGTTTGTTTTGTTTTGTTTTAATTTGTTTTGTTTTAATTTTTAGTCTTATTTTTCAGTTTTAAGAGTTTTAGTGTTTCCAGGCAATGGTGACGATGCCTTCAATCTTACACTTGGTAGGCAGAAGCAGGCAGATTTCTAAGTTGAAGGCTTTCCTGGTCTACAGAGTGATTTCCATGACTGCCAGTGTAAACACAAAGAATTCTAGTCTCCAAAACACACACACACACACACACACACACACACACACACACACACACACAATCAAGAAAGAAAGAGAGAAAGAAAGAGTGAAAGAAAGAAAGAAAGAAAGAAAGAAAGAAAGAAAGAAAGAAAGAAAGAAAGAAAGAAAGAGAGAAAGTGAAAATGTGTTTATTTCATTTTTCAATATTTTACTGTTTTATTGATTTTGTGTGTGTGATTCTTTGCACTTAAATATTTTTTTCTTTTAATTTTTAGGGTTATATTTTTGGGGGTTTAAAAGTTTTAGTGTTGCCACTGCATTGTTCTCCATGCCTTCAATCACACACTTGGTTAAGCACAGGCAGGTGGATTTCCGAGATCAAGGCCAGATGGGTCTAAAGACTGATTTCCATGACTTCAAGGGTATACAGAGAGAAACCCAGCCTTACACAAAGAAAACAAACAAACAAACCAACAAACAAGAAAGTCAGAAGGAAAGAAAGAAAGAAAGAAAGAAAGAATGAATGAAAGAAAGAAAAAAAGGAAGAAAGAAAGAAAAAAACTTACAAAACAAATAAATAAAAAAGAAAACAGAAAGAAATTTATACATAAATGTATTTTATCGACATTATTGTCATTTTTTTTAGAATAGGGATTTTTTAAAAATGGTTTTTATTGTTTTTAGAAGAGTGTTTTAGAATATTGGTTTTCTTGTTTTTTTTTTATTTTTGTCTTTTAGATTTTTCAGGGATTTAGTGTATGTTTAGTATTTTTTAAAGCTTTTTAGTCTGTTTTTTTTTTTTTTTTTTTTTTGATTTAGGGTTATATTTTATGGTTTTACTATTTGTGTCTGTATGTGTCTGTGTGTGAATGTGTTTTAATAGATTTAAAAAAAATTTAAGGTTTTATTTTTAGTTTTGAGAATTTTAAGGTTGCCAGTCAGGGGTGATCCACACGTTTTTTTCAACTTTTTAGTGAAAGAGGTCTTGGATTTCTGAGTTCATTGTCAGTCTGGTCTGCAAAGTGCATTCCAGGACAGCCAATGATACATAGAGAAACCCTTTCTAAAAAACTATAAAAAAAAAAAAAAAAAAAAAAAAATCAAAAACAAAGGAAGGTCAGAGAGAGAAAGAAGTTAAAAAGAAAGTAACAGTGACAGAAAAGAAAGGAAGAAACTAAGAGAGAGAGAGAGAGAGATAAGAAAGAAAGGAAGTAAGGAAGAAAAAGAGAAAGGAAGGAAGGAATGAGGAAGGAAGGAAAAAGAAAGAAAAGAAAGAAGGAAAGAGAGAAAAAGAATGAAAGAAAGAAAGAAAGAAAGAAAGAAAGAAAGAAAGAAAGAAAGAAAGAAAGAAAGAAAGAAAGAAATTTTAAAATAACAGTATTTTATCGACAGTTTTGACTTCTTTTTTTTTTTTTTTTAGAATAGTAGGGATTTTTTAAAATGGTTCTTAGTTTTTTTAGAAGAGTGTTTTAGAGTTTTTTTGTTGTTTTGTTAGTTTTGTTTTGTTCTGTTTTGTTTTGTTTGTTTGTTTTTGTCTTTTTAGGTTTTCAGTGTTTTAGTGTATGTCTAGGATTTTTTGTTTTCTTTTTTTTTTTAATTAGGTATTTTCCTCATTTACATTTCCAATGCTAACCCAAAAGTCCCCTATTTGCTACCCCCCACTGCCCTACCCCCCACTCCCAATTCATGGCCCTGGTATTCCCCTGTACTGGGGCAAATAAAGTTTGCAAGAACAATGGGGCTCTCTTTCCAGTGATGGCCGACTAGGCCATCTTTTGATACATATGCAGCTAGAGTAAGAGCTCCGGAGAACTTGTTAGTTCATAATGTTGTTCCACCTATAGGGTTGCAGATCCCTTTAGCTCCTTTCCTATTTTTTCTAGTTCCTCCATTTGGGGCTCTGTGATCCATTCAATAGCTGACTGTGAGCATCCACTTCTGTGTTTGCTAGGCCCCAGTGTAGTCTCACTAGAGACAGCTATATCAGGGTCTTGTCAGCAAAATCTTGCTAGTGTATGCAATGGTGTCAGCATTTGGAGGCTGAGTATGGGATGGATCCCTGGATATGGCAGTCACTAAATGGTCCATCCTTTTGTCTCAGCTCCAAACTTTGTCTCTGTAACTCCTTCCATGGATGTTTTGTTCCCAATTCTAAGAAGGGGCAAAGTATCCACAATTTGGTCTTCGTTCTTCTTGAGTTTCATGTGTTCTGCAAATTGTATCTTATATCTATGGTATTCTAAGTTTCTGGGCTAATATCCACTTATCAGTGAGAAAATATCATTTGAGTTCTTTTGTGATTGGGTTACCTCACTCAGGATAATTTCCTCCAGGTCCAATCTTTTGCCTAGGAATTTCATAAATTCATTCATTTTAATAGCTGTGTAGTACTCCATTGTGTAAATGTACCACATTTTTGGTATCCATTCCTCTATTGAGCAGCATCTGGGTTCGTTCCAGGTTCTGGCTATTATAAATAAGGCTGCTATAAACATAGTGGAGCATATTTCTTTCTTACTAGTTGGAACACCTTCTGGATATATGCCTAGGAGAGGTATTGCAGTATCTTCTGGTAGTATCATGTCCAATTTTCTAAAAACCGCCAGACTGATTTCCAGAGTGGTTGTACAAGCTTGCAATTCCAAAACAATGGAGGAATGTTCCTCTTTCTCCACATCCTTGCCAGCATCTGCTGTCACCTGAATTTTTGATCTCAACCATTTTGACTGGTGTGAGATGGACTCTCGGGTTTTTTTTGATTTGCTTTTCCCTGATCATTAAGGATGCTGAATATTTTTTCAGGTGCTTCTCAGCCATTCGGTATTCCTCAGGTGAGAATTCTTTGTTTAGCTCTGATCCCCATTTTAAAATGAGGTTATTTGACTTTAGTGTTGTGAAAAAAGTGCCCAACTGCAGTTTTCTGGCAGGCATCAACTATACACAAACTGATTGTATGCGGGTCTAAACTGTGCATAAAGACAAACATAGCTAGATAACTCTGTCTAAGTTTTGTATGAAGTATTAGCACAATTATAGGATGATTACTCTTGTAATAATCTTAATTAAGAATATATGGGTGAGTAGAAAATCTTAAATTTGCAATAAAACTGCAAGCTGTAGTCAATGGAACACTAGCAGTTTTAACCATAATTTTCAAGTCTCTTTTGCAACGTTAGGATAATATCTACAAACTTGGGAAAGCAAAACCCACGTTTAAAACAATTTATCATCTTTAAAATCAATAATATTAGAAGCATTACTATCATATTACAAAGTTTGTCTGCCAATTAATACCTATGAATATAGGTATTCATAGGTATTAATACCTATGAATAGGTATTCTTTATTAAAGCTTTACTGCTTTAATAAAGAGGCATTGCTTTAAACCTTATCTTAAATTTTAGTTTTTAGAATAGAAACCACATTCATTAATATTTAAACTAGAAATATCTTTAGAGACCCTGTCTCTTGGTCTTCCTTATGTCACATGTTAGAAGAACTCTGAAGTTGAGTTATGAAATTTAAGACTATCTGTAGCAATGTAACAATTATTAATCTTAACCAACAACTTTTGAACTGATTGTGAAAACACACAGAACACATTTCCAATAAAAAAGCACCAAATGAAGCAGTTACTTTAGACCAATCAGAGAATATTAATTTTTGTAGCTACAATCATAGAATAAAGGGCACTTTATAATTTGTCAAATTCATTAATCACGAACCATTTATCAGCTTTTTTACCCTGAAACTAAGAGATTGTAGACTCGCCTTTTTTTCTAAAATGAACAGTTTTCCAGCAGGGACTCTCCTGCCATATGACTAATTCCTGGTTGAGGCACGTGGCAGCTCTTGGCTTTGCAGATAAAATTTTTTATACCATCTTTATTATCCAACATAAAACATAGAACATTCATTAATACAGACTGGACACAAACATACATGAATTGAACCTGAGAACAGATTGGTGCACCAGACATTAGACAACAAACAAAAGGGGCCAGAGTACTTTTGTTATAAGACCCAGAGAGATCAAATCATGGCACTCCTGAAATTAACTGTGCTTTTTAGGACATTTTCCTCCCTCCTCATGATGCAGTTTTATTTTTTATTTTTTATTTTTTTTGGACTGTGGTTTTTCCACCTGATCATTAATATCCTTTTTAATAAATCCTTTCTTTTCTAATGCCTAAAAATTTAGCTTCTGGGAGCTATGTCTAATCGCCTAACAGTTCCTAGTCCCTGATAAACTTCACTGCTGAAACTAAGTGAATTAGCATTTGGGTTAATCCTGTTTCAACTTAGCCCATACCAACCTTCTCCGGTATGAATTTCCTTTAATTATTTTCTTCTTTTATGGAGATCCAAACCAGCAGTGCTTCTTCCAAATGTCCCCTGCCATTTCTCAGTCCTGTGTTTGTTCGCCAAATGTTGTCTCCACCCACATGACCATTTGTGTGGGTTCTAGGCTGGAAAGTCACCTTAATAACCTGGAAGAGAAGAAGGGCTAGAGAGTATGAGATAAAAATGGACCTAAGACAGTCATCCTGATTAAAGCTCAATTTTACTATTCTGCACGCAGTTGTGGAGCAGGGGAAGGGGGCCCAATTCCTGTCAAATAATAATCTTGGGGTCCAGTAGCAGGGTGACTACGTGATGGCTTTGGAAGAGCAAATCAGCAAGCTCCAGCAGTGGGCTAGGCAGAACAATTGAGCAGCACACTCCACCACTGAGCATGCAGGTTTCAGGCTTGGGGACAGGAGACTACAGTTGTTGTTTTGGACTTGATTTTTTTCTAAAAAAACATTAAAGGTTTTATATTTGTGATTTGATCATTTGGGATTGCCTGGCAAAGTTGGTCCATGACTTTAATCGCAGCAATTCGGAGACAAAGTTAGGTGCTTTTTTTTTTTTTTTTTTTAAAGTAGAGTTCAGCAAGGTCTCCACAGGGAGGTAGAAGACAGCCATTGATACACAGAGAAACGCAGTCTCCAAAACTCAAAGACAGAGAGACAGAGAGAGACAGAGAGAGACAGAGAGAGACAGAGAGAGAGAGGAGAGAGAGAGAGGAAGGGAGGGAGGGACAAAGAGAGTGAGAGAGAGAGAGAGAGAAAGAGAGAGAGAGAAAGAGAGAGAGAGAGAAACAAAAATCCAAAAAAAGAAAGAAGAAAGAAAGAAAGGAGGGAGGAAATAAGGGAGGGATGGAGGGAGGGAGAGAGGGAAGGAAGGAAGAAAGAAAGGAAGAAAGAAAGAAAGAAAGAAAGAAAGAAAGAAAGAAAGAAAGAAAGAAAGGAATAGATTAAGTAAGAAATTTACTGTATGGAATTCTTTTGGGTTCTTTAGTATTTTTTTATGAATATTAGAATTTTTTGAAAACGTTTTTAGAGATCTTAGATGACTGTTTTATAGTTTTTATTTTTTGGATTTTTTTGATTTTAGTTTATATTTAGTGTCTTTTAATAGGTTTTAGAGTGTTTTTTTTTTTTTTTACGGTTATATTTTAAGGTTTTACTATTTTGTATGAGTGTATATGTGTGTGTTTGTGTGTGTGTGTGTGTCTGTCTGTCTGTCTGACTGACTGTCTGTCTGCCTGTCTGTCTGTTTGTCAGTTCTTGAGTATTTTTCAAAAATGTATGGTTTTATTTTGTAGTATAAAAATTTATTTTTGCCAGTGTGTGGTGACCCATCTGTTTTATCCCAGAACTTTATAGGCAGAGGTCTTGGATTTCTGAGTTAATGGTCAGACTAGTCTGCATGGTGAGTTTCAGGATAGACAGGAATACAAAGAGAATTTTTTAAGGGGGGGGGGTTTAGAATCATTTTTAGATTCTTGAATATATAAATATGAATATAAACATAAACATAACATAAACCTAAATAAATATATATATATAATTTTAGTTTTTTTTATGAGTTTTGTAGTTTTTTTTTTCGCGTTTTAGAGATTTTTGGTGTTAAGAATTTTAATATATGTATACTAATTTTTTTCTTTGTTTATTAAGAATTTAGGATTTTTTTCTTGATTTTCATTCTTATTGGGCTTTATTTCATTTTCTTAACGTTTTCCTATTTTGTGTGTTTGTGTTCTTGAATGTTTTTACAAAATATTTATGTTTATATTTTTTGGGTTTAAATGTTTTAATTTTGCCAGGCAGTGGTGATCCATGCCTTCAATCCCACACTTGGTTAGGCAGAGGCAGGTAGATTTCTGATTTCTAGGGCAGCCTGGACTACAGAGTGATTTCCATGTTGCCAGGGTATACACATATTTTTTTTTAAATGATTTTAGTGTATTTACCGATTTGGGATTTCATTTAGGCTTTATTTTACTTTATTTTGTTACCATTTTAATGTATTTCTTTGGGTTTGGTCCTTGTCTTTGTTCAGGCTTCTAGTGTATCTTTAGTGTTTTTTCTTTTTCTTTTTAATGATTTTAGTGTATTTTTGGGTTTAAGGTTTAATTTAGGTTTGATTTTACTTGACTTTTGTAGCATTTTACTGTATTGCTTAGGGTTTTGTTTTTGGTGGTGTTGTTTTTGTACTTGATTTTTTTATAAACATTTAGGGGGTTATATTTGAGATTTTCTAGTTTTGGGTTTGCCAGGCAATGTTGACCCATTTCTTTAATCTCAGTAATTGGGAGACAGAGTTAGGTTTTTGTTTTGTTTTGTTTTGTTTTTTAATTAGCGTTCTTTGAGGCCTCCACATGGAGCTGGAAGTCAACCAGAGATACACAAAAAAACTCAAGAGAGAGAGAGAGAGAGAGAGAGAGAGAGAGACAGAGAGAGAGACAGAGAGAGAGAGAAAGAGAGAGACAGAGAGAGACACAGAGAGAGACAGAGAGAGACAGAGAGACAGAGAAACAGTGAGTCAGAGAGACAGAGAGACAGAGACAGAGAGAGACAGAGAGAGAAAGAGAGACAGAGAGACAGACACAGAGACAGTGAGAGAGAAATTTAGGAAGAAACAAAAAACAAAGAGAAAGAAGAAAGAAAAAAGAAAGAAAGAAAGAAAGAAAGAAAGAAAGAAAGAAAGAAAGAGAGAAAGAAAAAGAGAGAGAGACAAAGGGAGAAAGAAACAGAGAGAAAGAAAGAAAGAAAGAAAGAAAGAAAGAAACAAACAAACAAACAAACAAACAAACAAACAAAGAGAAAGAAAAAAAGAAAAAAGAGAAAAATGAAAGAAATACTGTACATAAGGAAGTTACTCTATGGAAATTTTTGGAATTTTGAAAGCGTTTTAAGGGTTTTTAGAAGGGTCTTTTATTTTTTATTTTTTGTATGAATAGTGTCTTTTAAGATTATGGAGGGTTTTTTGGGTTTACTGTTATATTTTAGTGTTTTAGTACGTGTTTGTGTATGTGTGTGTGTGTTCATAAGTATTTTTAAAAATGTTAAGGTTTTATTTTCTAGATTAAAAATTTTAGGGTTTCCAGTTTGAGGTATCCCATGCCTTTTATTCAAGAACTTTAGAGGCAGAGGTCTTGGATTTCTGAGTTCATTGTCAGGCTAGTCTCCTGTAAGTTCCAGGACAGCCAGGAATACATAGAGAAACCCTGTCTACATAAAATCAAAGAAAAAAAATATAAGGAAAATATAAGGAATATTTTGCATTCTTAAATATGTATATATATATATTTATACTTTTAAGAATTTTAGAGTTTTTTTATGGGTTTTGTAAGATTTTTAGAATAGTGTTTTAGAGATTTTTGGTTTTAAGTGTTTTAGTATATTTTTATAGATTTTTTTTCTTTGTTTATTATGAATTTTAACATTTTTTCTTGAATTTCGGTTCTTATTAGGGTTTAGTTAATTTTTTTTAATGTTTTACTGGTTTATTTGATTGTGTGTGTGTTGTGTGTGTGATTTTAAATATTTGCTTAAAAATTTTTAGGGTTATTATTTGGGGATTTAAGAGTTTTAGTGTTGCCAGGCAGTGATGATCCATGCCTTCAATCCCACATTTGGTAGGCAGAGGAAGGTGGATTTCCTAATTGAAGGCCAGCCTCATGTAAAGAGTGATTTTTAGGCCCTCCAGGGTATACACAGGGAATCCCAATCTCCAAAATACAAGCAAGAAAGGGAGATAGAAAGAAAAAAAGAAAGAAAGAAAGAAAGAAAGAAAGAAAGGAAGGAAGGAAGGAAGGAGGGAGGAAGGAAGGAAGGAAGGAAGGAAGGAAGGGAGGAGGAAGGAAGGAAGGAAGGAGGGAGGAAGGAAGGAAGGAAGGAAGGAAGGAAGGAAGGAAGGAAGGAAGGAAAAAAGGAAGGAAGGAGGAAGGAAGGAAGGAAGGAAAGAAAGAAAGAAAGAAAGAAAGAAAGAAAGAAAGAAAGAAAGAAAGAAAGAAAGAAAGGGAGAAAGGGAGAAAGAGACAGAGATAAAAACATCAGGAAAAAGACAGCATTTATAAAATATACAAAATTAATTAAAAATATATGAAAAAAAGTAAACAATTGTTTTAGGGATATTTCAGCTTCATGTGTATTCTTTTTAGATTTCTATGGTATTTTAAATCAATTTGTAGAGTTTTTAGAATAGTGACTTAGAGTTTCTTGTTTTTCAGTCTTCAAATGTATTTTTAGTGTTTTTTTTTTAATGATTTTAGTGCATTTAAATATTTGGGTTTCAATTTAAGCTTTAATTGACTTCAGCCTTTTCCTGGGTGATCAAATAAAATGCATGGGAGTATTTCGAAATATTTATATCTGTTGAGAAATTGAGAGAAAGTAATACAAAAAGAAAAAAGAAATAAAAAGAAAAAAAGATGGAGAGAGTGAGAGAGAGTGATAGGAAGGAAGGAAGGAAGGAAGGAGGAAGGAAGAGGAAGAAAGGAAGGAAGAGGAAGAAAGGGAGAGTGAGGAAAAGATGGAAAAATAGAAAAAAAACAAATAAAGAAAAGAAAGAAAGAAAGAAAGAAAGAGAGAAAGAAAGGAAGAAAGGAAGAAAGACAGAATTTATAAAATAAATATGTAATTATTCATACATAAGTAGATATATAAATAAATGTATAAATAAATAAATAAATAAATAAATAAATAAATAAATAAATAAATAAAAATATCTTAGGCATATTTCGGCTTCTTGAGTATTCTTTTCAGATTTCTAGGGTATTTCAAAAGTTTTGTACAGACTTTAGTATAGTGATTTAGAGTTTCTTGGTTTTAGGGCTTCTAATGTATTTTTTTGTTGTTCTATTTTGTTTTGATTGTTATTTTTTAAGATGTTAGTGTATTTTAGGGTTTCAGTTTTAATTTATGCCTTAACTGACTTCATTTTTGAAGGATTTTATGGTATTATTATGGTTTTGTTGTTGTTGTTTTAATTTTTGTTGTTCTCTTTTTTCCAAAAAAAATAATTTAGGGTTTTATATTTGGGGTTTAATTGTTTTGGTTTTGCCAGGCAGTGTTGACCATGCCTTTAATTCCTACTATTGAGAGGTAGATGTAAATGATTTTTTTTTTTTACTTAGAGTTCAGCATGGTCTCTACAGTAAGCTGGAGAACAGTAAGAGATACACAGAAAAACTCAATCAAAAAAATCAAAAAAAAAAAACCTAGGGAGAGAGGGAGAGAGAGACAGAGAGAGAGAGACATACAGATCAAGAGAGAGAGAGAGAGAGAGAGAGAGAGAGAGAGAGAGAGAGAGAGAGAGAGAGAGAGAGAGTTAGAAAGAAAAACAAACAAGAAAGAAAAAAAAAGAAAGACAGGGAGTTAGAGAGGAAGGAAAGAAGGAAAAAAGGAAGGAAGGAAGGAAGGAAGGAAGGAAGGAAGGAAGGAAGGAAGGAAGGAAGGAAGGACAGATGGAAGGAAGGAAGGAAGGAAGGAAGGAAGGAAGGAAGGAAGGAAGGAAAGAAGGAAGGGAGGGAAGGAGGGAGGGAGGGAGGGAGGAAGAATAAAGTTAGGACGGAAAGGGGAGACAAAGAAAGAAAGAAAGAAAGGAAGAAAGAAAGGAAGAAAGGAAGGAAGAAAGGAAGAAAGAAAGAAACAAAGAAACAAAGAAACAAAGAAAGAAGGAAAGAAAGAAAAAGAAAGAAAGAAAGTGAGGAAGAAAAAAAGAGATGAAGAGAGAAAGAGAGGAAGAAAACAAAGAGAAAGAAACATAGATTAAAAACATAGCTAAAAAGACAGAATTTATAAAATATACAAAATTAATTAAAAATATATGAACAAAAAATAAACAAATGTTTTAGGGATATTTCGGCTTCATGTGTATTCTTTTTAGACTTCTATGGTATTTTAAATCAATTTGTAGATTTTTTAGAATAGTGATTTAGAGTTTCTTGTTTTTCAAAAAGAAAAAAAGACGGAGAGAGAGAGAGAGATAGGAAGGAAGGAAGAGGAAGAAAGGAAGGAAGAGGAAGAAAGGGAGAGTGAGGAAAAGATGGAAAAATAGAAAAAAAACAAATAAAGAAAAGAAAGAAAGAGAGAAAGAAAGAAAGAAAGAAAGAAAGAAAGAAAGAAAGAAAGAAAGAAAGAGGGAGACAAAGAGATAAAGTAAGGAAGGAGGAAAGAAAAAGAAAGAAAGAAAGAAAGAAAGAAAGAAAGAAAGAAAGAAAGAAAGAAAGAGATAAAGAAAGGGAGAAAGACAGAATTTATAAAATAAATATGTAATTATTCATACATAAATTGATATATGAATAAATGTATAAATAAATAAATAAATAAATAAATAAATAAATAAATAAATAAATAAATAAATAAATAAAAATATCTTAGGCATATTTCGGCTTCTTGAGTATTCTTTTCAGATTTCTAGGGTATTTCAAAAGTTTTGTACAGACTTTAGTATAGTGATTTAGAGTTTCTTGGTTTTAGGGCTTCTAATGTATTTTTTTGTTGTTCTATTTTGTTTTGTTTGTTATTTTTTAAGATGTTAGTGTATTTTAGGGTTTCAGTTTTAATTTATGCTTTAACTGACTTCACTTTTTGAAGGATTTTTATGGTATTATTATGGTTTTGTTGTTGTTGTTTTAATTTTTGTTGTTCTCTTTTTTCCAAAAAAAAAAAAAAAAATTTAGTGTTTTATATTTGGGTTTTCATTGTTTTGGTTTTGCCAGGCATTGTTGACCATGCCTTTAATTCCTACTATTGAGAGGTAGATGTAAGTGATTTTTTTTTTTTTTTTTACTTAGAGTTCAGCATGGTCTCTACAGTAAGCTGGAGGACAGTAAGAGATACACAGAAAAACTCAATCAAAAAAATAAAAAAAAACCCGAGGGAGAGAGAGACAGAGAGAGAGAGAGAGACATACAGATCAAGAGAGAGAGAGAGAGAGAGAGAGAGAGAGAGAGAGAGAGAGAGAGAGAGAGAGAGAGAAAGTTAGAAAGAAAAAACAAACAAGAAAGAAAAAAAAAGAAAGACAGGGAGTTAGAGTGGAAGGAAGGAAGGAAGGAAGGAAGGAAGGAAGGAAGGAAGGAAGGAAGGAAGGAAGGAAGGAAGGGAGGGAGGGAGGGAGGGAGGGAGGGAGGAAGAATAAAGTTAGGACGGAAAGGGGAGACAAAGAAAGAAAGAAAGAAAGAAAGAAAGAAAGAAAGAAAGAAAGAAAGAAAGAAAGAAAGAAAGAAAGAAAGGAAGGAAGGAAGGAAGGAAGGAAGGAAGGAAGGAAGGCAGAAAGAAAGAAAGAAAGAAAGAAAGAAAGAAAGAAAGAAAGGAACAAAGAAACAAAGAAAGAAGGTAAGAAAGAAAGAAAAGGAAATAAATAAAGAAAGAAAGAATGAGGAAGAAAAAAAGAGAGGAAGAGAGAAAGAGAGGAAGAAAGAAAGAGATAGAGACATAGATTAAAAACATAGCTAAAAAGACAGAATTTATAAAATATACAAAATTAATTAAAAATGAGCAAAAACACAAACGAACGTTTTAGCGATATTTCGGCTTCATGTGTATTCTTTTTAGATTTCTATGGTATTTTAAAAGGTTTTGTAGGTTTTGTAGAGTTTTTAGAAAAGTGATTTAGAGTTTCTTTTTTTTTTCAGGCTTCTATTGTATTTTTAGTGTTTTTTTTTTTATGATTTTAGTGCATTTAAATGTTTGGGTTTTAATTTAAGCTTTAATTGACTTCAGCCTTTTCCTGGGGGATCAGATGAAATGCATGGGATTATTTCGAAGGAAGAAAGGAAGAAAGGAAGGAAGGAAGGAAGGAAGGAAGGAAGGAAGGAAGGAAATGAGGAAGGAAGAAGGGAAATAAAGAAGGAAGGATGAAAGAAGGAAGGAAAGAAGGAAGAGAGGAAGGAAGGGAGAGTGAGGAAAAGAAAGAAAAATAAAAAAAACAAATAAAGACAAGAAATAAAGAAAGAGGGAGACAAAGAGATAAAGTAAGAAAGGAAGGAGGAAAGCAAAGAAAGAAAGAAAAAAGCAAGAAAGATAGAATTTATAAAATAAATATGTAATTATTCATAAATAAATAAATAAATAAATAAATAAATAAATAAATAAATAAATAATTATCTTAGGCATATTTCGGCTTCTTGTGTATTCTTTTCAGATTTCTAGGGTATTTCAAAAGTTTTGTAGAGACTTTAGTATAGTGATTTAGATTTTCTTGGTTTTTGGGCTTCTAATATATATTTCTTTGTTGTTTCTCTATTTTGTTTTGTTTGTTTTTTTTAAAATGATGTTAGAATATTTTAGGGTTTCAGTTTTAATTTAGGCTTTAACTGACTTCATTTTTTGAAGGATTTTACGGTATTTCTTATGGTTTTGTTGTTGTAATTTTCGTATACTCTTTTTTCCAAAAAAAAAAAAAAATTAGGATTTTATATTTGGGGTTTCATTGTTTTGGTTTTGCTAGGCAGTGTTGACCATGACTTTAATTCCAAATATTGAGAGGCAGATGTAAGTGATTTTTTTTTCCTTAGAGTTCAGCATAGACTGTACAGTTAGTTGGAGAACAGTAAGAGATACACAGAAAACCCCAGTTTAAAAAACTCAAAAAAAAAAAAAAAACGAGGGAGACAGGGAGAGAGACACAGATACAGAGAGACACACACATACAGATCGAGAGAGAGAAAGAGAGAGAGAAAGAAAAAAAACAAACAATGAAAGAAAAAGAAAAAAGAAAGAGAGGGAGATAGAGAGGAAGGAAGGAAGGAAAGAAGGAAGGTAGGAAGGATGGATGGAAAAAAGGAAGGATGGAAGGAAGGAGAAAGTTAGGATGGAAGAGAGAGAGAGAAAGAAAGAAAGAAAGAAAGAAAGAAAGAGAGAGAGAGAGAGAGAAAGGAAGGAAGGAAGGAAGGAAGGAAGGAAGGAACGAAGGAACGAAGGAACGAAGGAACGAAGGAACGAAGGAACGAAGGAAGGAACCAAGGAAGGAACAAAGGAAGGAAGAAAGAATGGAAGAGAGAGAGAAAGAAAGAAAGAAAAAAGAAAGAGAGAAAAAGAGAGAGAGAGATAGGAAGGGATAAAGATAGTAAGATTCAGAAATAGAAACTTAGGGAGAAAGAGATAATTTAAAAAATATACAAAAGTTATTTAAAATAAATAAATGAAAGAATGAATGAATAAACAAACAAGCAAATAAATAAACAAACAAACAAATAAGTAAATAAATACGAAAGCAATCATTTTAGGGATATTTCGGATTCATGTGTATTCATTTTAGATTCCCATGGTATTTTAAAAGAATTTGTAGAATTTTTAGAAAAGTGATTTAGAGTTTCTTCTTTTTCAAGCTTCTATTGCATTTTTAGTGTATTCTATATTTTTTTTAAAATGATTTTATTGTATTTAAGTGGTTGATATTTAATTTAAGCTTTAATTGACTTCAGCCTTGTCCTGGTGATCAGATAGGATGCATGGGATCATTTAGAAATATTTATATCTGTTGAGAGATTTAGAGAGAGTAATACAGATAGAAACAAAGAAATAAAGAAATGAATGAAAGAGGAAGAGAGTGAGAGAGAGTGAGAGGAAGGAAGGATAGAAGGAAGGAAAGAAGGATTGAAGCAATGATGAAGGAAGAAAGAAAGAAGGAAGGAATGAGAGGAGAGTGAGAAAATGATAGAAAAAAAGAAAAAACAAAGACAAAAAATAATGAGAGACAGAGAGATAAATTTAGGAATGAAGGAGGAAAGGGAAACAAAGAAATAAAGAAAGAAAGATAGAAAGAAAGAAAGAAAGAAAGAAAGAAAGAAAGAAAGAAAGAAAGAAAGGAAGGAAGGAAGAAAGTAAGAAAGAAAGAAAGAAAGAAAGAAAGAAAGAAAGAAAGAAAGAGGAAAGAAAGGAAGGAAGAAAGAAAGAAAAGAAGAAAGATAGAAAGACAGAATGTATAAAATAAATAAGTAATTATAAATAAATAGATAGATAGATAGATAGATAGATAGATAGATAGATAGATAGATAGATAGATAAATAAATATTTTAGGCATATTTCGGATTCTTGTGTACTCTTTTCTGATTTCTAGGGTATTTCAAAATCTTGTAGAGTCTTTAGTGATTTAGTTTCTTGTATTTCAAGCTTGTTGTGTACTTTTATTGTTTTTCATTATTATTTTTTAATGATGTTAGTGTATTTTAGTGTTTCAGTTTTAATGAATACTTTAATTAACTTTTTTTTACCATTTTAGTATATTTATTATGGGTTTTTTGTTCTAATTCTTGTTTTAATTTTTGTTGTTTCTTTTTTTCCAAAAATATTAGGGTTTTATATTTGTGTTTTCATTGTTTTGGTTTTGCCAGTCAGTGTTGACCATGCCTTTAATTCCAGCTATTGAGAGGCAGATGTAAGTGATTTTTTTTTTTTATTTAGAGTTCAGCATGATCTCTACAGGAATCTGGAGAACAGTAAGAGATACACAGAAAATCCCAATCTAAAAACTCAAAAAAAAAAAAAATAAATAAACAGAGGAAGTGAGAGAGAGGAGAAATTTTTTAGTTGGCAGCTAGCTTGGTCTTCCGAATAAATTCCAGAACAGTGAGGGATACACAGAGAAACCCACTCTCCAAGAAATTACAAATAGATCAATGAAAGAAACAGAGGAAGAGAGAGAAAGAGAGAGAGAGAGACAGACAGAGAGACAGACAGACTGACAGACAGACAGACACAGAGACAGAGAGAGAGAGATAGACAGAGAGAGATAAAGGGGGAGAGGAATAAGAAAGAAAAAGAGAGAGAGCGAGGAAGAGAGAGAAGGAGGGATGAAGGAAGGATCAAAGGAACTACGGAATGAAGGAAAGAAAAAAGAAAAAAGGAAGAAAAAAAGAATTGTGATACAGGGTCATTTTTGGTCTCATGTGCACTTTTTTTATTTTTAGAGGTTTTATTTAAGATTTTGAAGTGTTTTTAAAGGATGTTTCAGAGAGTTTTTTTTTGTTTTCAGATCTAGTGTATTTTTCATATTTTTTCTGTTTTTTTTTTAATTTTTAGTGTTTTGTAATTTTCAGGTTTCATTTAGACTTCAAGGATTTATTCATTTTAATATTTCATTGTTTTCTTTATGTTCTTTTTTGTGGGTGTATTCTTGAATATTTATTTAAAAATTGAGGGTTTTTATTTTGGTGGTGCATAATTTTAGAACTGGCAGGCAATGGCTGCCCCTTTCATAAAAATGCTAGCCCTAAGGTGAACTGGTAGGGGATCTTTTATTTGGAGGCTATCCTGGTCTTGAGATTGATCTCCCAGAGAGCCAGGGATAAACAGAGAAACCCAGTTTATAAAAATTAAAAAATATAAAAAATGAAAGGGAGAGAGAGAGAGACAGAGAGAGAGACAGAGAAACAGAGAGAAAGAGAGACAGAGACAGAGACAGAGAGAAAAGATAAATAGATAGATACATAGAAAGAGAGAGTGAGAAAAAGAGAAGGAAAAGGAAAAAAGAGGGAAGGAAGGAAGGAAGGAAGGAAGGAAGGAAGGAAGGAAGGAAGGAAGGAAGGAAGGAAGGAAGGAAGGAAGAAAAAGAAAGAAAGAAAGAAAGAAAGAAAGAAAGAAAGAAAGAAAGAAAGAAAGAAAGAAAGAAAGAAGGAAAGAAAGAAAGATAAAGAAAGGATAGTTCTTTAAGTTCTTTAACTTCATTTGATTTCCCGGATTTTTAGAAGAGTGCTTTTGAGGGTTTTTTGTTTTCAGATGTCCAGTGTATTTTTTTTTCTAGTTTTTTAAACAATATTACTGTGTTTTAAGATTTGGGGGTATTATATTCCCTTCAGCAATTTATTTTTTATTTATTTATTTTTTTTATTTTAATTCACATTGGGATTGTGTGTGTGTGTGTTCTTGAATATTTATTTAAAATTTGTGAGATTTAACTTTGGTTTTTCATGGTTTTAACGTTGCCAGGCAAAGAGGGCCGTTGCGTATAAAACCTAGCCCTAGAGATTAACAACTAAGGGATTTTTAAGATGGAGGCTAGTTTATTGCATGAAGTGACACCCAGGATGGCCAGAAAAGACAGAGAAAGTCATTCTCAAAAAATCAAAAAGAAAGAAAAAGACAGAGAGAGAGACAGAGAGAGAGAGAGAGAGGAGGAAGGAAGGAAGGAAGGAATAAGTAGGAAAGAAAGAAGGTAGGAAGAAAGGAAGAAATTAAGAAAGGAAGAAAGCAAGAAAGCAAGAAAGGAAGAAAGGAAGAAAAGAAAAAAGAAAGAAAGAAAGAGAGAGAGAGAGAAAAGAAAGAAAAAAACGAATAAATAAACAAATAAACAAATAAACAAATAACTTTTTGGACATTTTGGTCTAACTGTTTTTTTGTTTTTGTTTTTGTTTTGCTTGTTTGTTTGTTAGTTTTTACAATATTATTTTTTTATAAGGTTCTTGTAGGATTTGTTGAAGAGGCTTTTAGAGTTTTTGTTTGTTTGTTTGTTTTTTGTTTTTGTTTTTGTTTTCGAGATTTTAGTGTATTTTTAATTTGTTTGTTTGTTTGTTTGTTTGTTTATTTATTTATATTATTTATTTAATATTGTAGGGTGTTTTAGTGTTTGGGGGTTTTTAAAGATTTTTTTTTTTTTTACAGTTTTATCTTTCCTTTTTTTTTTTAGGTTTATTTGTGTGTGTGTGTGTGTGTGTGTGTGTGTGTGTGTGTGTGTGTGTATCTGTATGTCTGTGTGTGTGTTTTAGAGTATATATATTTTTTTCTTTTTCTTTTCCTTTTTAAATTTTTAGGTTTAGTTTTTGAAGTTGAAGTACTTTAAGAATACAAGGAAGTAGTGGCCCTGCCTTTAATCACACTAAATGGGAGTCAGAGGTAGTGATTTCTGAGTTCGAGGCTAGCATTTTCGACAGAGTGTGCTCCATGACAGACAGAGAAACCGGAAACCCAATCCCCAAAAACTCAAAAAACCAAAAACAAGCAAACAGACAAACAAACAAACAAAAACAAACAAAACAGTTTTTGGGTCAGTTTTGGGATCTTGTATA